>NC_079512.1:5464284-5484044 GCF_000801105.2 Raphanus sativus | reverse complement strand
GTTTGTATATTTCGATAAACCTTATTTCTATTCTTAACAAACTATTATTTTGAACATGCATAATTTTTAAAAATATTCTCTATTATTTAAAACTGAATCAGTTATTGAAAGTCATGATCATCTTTTTGGGAGCGAAATACAAGGACTTCCTATAATGTGCCTTTGATTTAGCATATGCATATTTGTTCTTATAATTTTGCATTTTAGGCTTCTATTTAACTAAAAGTAAAATATCCGGGTTAAAACCATGATCAAAATAATATATTTACACATTTTTACGCTCTTACAAATGTAAAAATATACACAAGACAAAAAACATGATCAAAACATAAATATGAAGTTATATTCATCTAAATTGTAAAATATAGATAGTCAATTTATGTAATATATAAATATAATATAAATTAGTCTGTCAATTTACTATTTTAAGCATATTTCAGATAAATAATAAGCCAATATAAATCTAATAAGATAAATATATGATAAAAAATATTGGTGACAAAAGAAATATGGATGATATGTCACAGATTCTTAGTTGAGTCTGTATTATGTTGATGACAAAAACAAATATGGGTGATACAGTTAATGGTTCAAAAAAAATATTCAATATAAACTATGAAATTAGTGTGTTTAAAAATATTATATTTATACAATTAGTTAATACATATAAATGTCAAAAATAAATACCATTATTTTGTATAAAACAAATATTTACTTTAAAAGGTTAAAAAACATCTGCATGGTAGCGGTGGTCAAACTTTAACTCAAGTTTATACTATGTTTCTTGGTAGGGGAAACTGGTGATCCTTACATCAATTCCTTACGTGCTCGACAAATGAAGAATTTTCATTTAGCTTTGATGATTTCTCAGGTAAATCTATTGTCAACATACATACTGTTAACAAATCTTATATGATACCGAACTTTATCAATGAACAGGGAACACCAATGATGCTAATGGGAGACGAATATGGACATACCCGAGATGGTAATAACAATAGCTACGGACATGATACTGCTCTAAACAATTTCCAGTGGAATGAGGCAAGTCTTACATATTTTGTTTATTATGGATTATTCCCTTAATGTTTATATGATGTCTTTCTTTTACCCAGCTCGATGCGAGGAGGCAGAACCATTTCAGGTTTTTCTCAGAGGTGATCAAGTTCCGACATTTACACCATATATTCAAGCACGAAAATTTCCTCAACGAAGTAACAAATTGTACCCTCTCGTTTACATGTGCTGCTTGAATCTTAGTGGTACTCTAATGTGTAATGTTTTTTTTGTCTGAAGGGCGACATTACATGGCATTAAGATCAATGGGAGAATCATGAGAGCACTTTCCTAGCTTTCACGTAAGGACAAAGATCTCTCATTCTCGTTTGGCTCGCTTCTAACTAGTAATAGAGGCGAGTTGTCGCTTTCAGTTTAGTAAATGTGATTGTTCTTGGTAGGCTCCATGATGGTGTAAGCGGCCAAGACGTCTATGCGGCTTTCAATGCCCATAATTTTTAGGTCAATCCTCATCTCCCACTGCCACCTACGGGAAAACAATGGTTCCGCGTGGTAAGTGTTTTTTTTTCTTTCATCTTATTTGGTTCTCTGACTCCATGACCAAATCAATTTTCTTGTTTTGCAGGCTGACACAAACCTCGAGTCACCAGATGATTTTGTAAGGGAAGGTGTGGCAGGCTTGGCTGACAAATACAATATGGCTCCATTCTCTTCGAACCTTCTCAAGTCCCTGTAAAGGAAAGCACATTCCTGATCTTCTTTGGTATTTCAACATTTCCAATCAAATTAAAACAAATAATACGTGTGTGTGTTTTTAAAGGTTTTCATGTAACCGTTAACTCATATTTCATTTTTCTTTGATTCCTCGTAAAACATCTGAAGGTTTGATCGGTAAAACTGACGACAAAACAATAAGAATATGCTTCAAGAAACAGTATGTTGCATAAGTTGTACTGTATGTTTTGTGAGACTTTGTGTCTCTTGGGCCTGCTGGTGGACTTCGGGTTTGGACCTGAAACAAGACATAAAAGACATTAGTCTAAGTCCAATTAGGAATATATTTCTCTGTCGGTTTGTAACATGATATTCCTTATACAACAAGGAATAACATGATCGACTCTAGTATATAAAGAGGTCTCTACTCTAGGTTGTAAGACATAACAAATACAGATCTCTCATAGAACACGCAACTAGTGCGAAGCTTGTAACCTATTTGATTCATAGTGATATTGAGTTTGTCTCCGGTTTGGAGAAGAACTCGGCAAACATATTTCCGTGTTTGAATCTTTGATTACAAGAGAGCCAAAATCGATTCTCTACAAGTGGTATCAGAGCTTAGGCTAACCGAGATCCTAGTTACAGAGATTCGAAGGCAAGGTTCAATAAACAAGCAAGCAGAATTCTTATCTGGTGTGGTGAAGAAGACTCAGCTCGTTGGTATTGAAGCTTGACGGTTCCGGCGTGTTACAGCAACCTGAAAACAAAAGAAACAACTGTTTACGGGTTAATAAGGAGATGGAAGCAATTTCAAAGAAATTTGAAGTGGAGAAATTTGATGGAAAAGGTGATTTTGGTCTATGGAAGTATAAGATGCTATGTCAGCTAGAGATCTTTGGTTTGGGTTCTGTTCTTAAGGAGAAAACTCCTTCAACGGATGATAAAGGTGAAGAAGGACAGAAGGATGTTAAACCTGATCCTAAAGAGCAAGACAAGGAGTTGCGTACAAAGAATCTGATCAGTATGTGTCTATCTGATCTTATCCTACGCAAGGTTATGAATGAGCCTACAGCATTGGATATGTGGAAGGCTCTAGAGGCGGAATATCAGACCAAGACATTACCTAATCGAATCTATATGAAGCAGAGATATGCAGGTTTTAGAATGGAAGAACACAAGACCATTGAGGAAAACTTGGATGTGTTTCTAAAACTTGTGGCTGATTTAGCAAGTCTTGACATTAAGATCAGTGAAGAAGATCAAGCTATACAGATCTTAACGAGTCTACCTAAGCAATACGAGTCTCTTGTTGATGCATTAAAGTACGGCAGCGGAAAGGAAACCTTAACAGTTCGTGATGTTACAAGCTCTGCTTATTCTAAGGAAGTTGAATTAAGGGAGAAGGGACTTCTTAACAAGTCTAAGAGTAACTCAGAAGGGTTGTTCGCTGGAAACGAGAGAGGCAGGGGTGACAAGAAGAGCAACAAGACTTGGAGAGCTAGATCAAAGAGCAAGAACAGATCACAGTCTAGACCCAAATTCTCTAAAGAATGTTGGACATGCGGGAAGGAGGGACACTTTAAAAAACAGTGCCCGGAGAGGAAGAACCAGAGCTCATCAAACTCGGTCAACATAGCTAAGGAGCAACCGTTGGTATTAGTGGCTAGCCAGCAAGCTACTAAGGACGAGTGGGTACTTGACTCTGGCTGCACGTTTCATATCACTCCTAATAAAGATGTCTTATTTGATCTTGAAGACATAGAAGGAGGGAAGGTTTTGATGGGAAATAATACTATTAGTGAGATCAAAGGGATATGAAAGATAAGGATCATGAATGATGATGGATCAAGCGTGATACTCACTGATGTTCGCTACATGCCTACAATGGGCAGAAATCTTATTTCCTACGGTCTATTGGAGAAGATGGGATGCAGATACGAAGGCAAAGATTTCATGGTGCAGTTTTACAAGGGAGATCAGAAGGTTATTTCTGGCAAATACTGTGACGGTTTGTATTATTTACAAGGGACAATATTGAGTGGTGAAGTTGCAGTTGCAAGGCCTGATATCGATTTGACTAAGAGGTGGCACTCTAGGCTTGGACATATGAGTCTAAAGGGCATGAATATTCTAGTCAAGGAAGGACATCTAAACGAGAAAGATGTGAAGACGTTGGAGTTCTGCGAGAGTTGCGTTTTGGGTAAAGCACACAAGCTAAGCTTTCCAAAAGGCAAGCATACGTCTAAAGAAGTCCTAGAATACATTCATTCAGATTTATGGGGTTCACCTTCGGTGGTTGAGAGTCTCGGAGGATGTTTCTACTTTGTCACTTTCATTGATGATTTTTCTAGGAAAGTTTGGATCTATTTCCTAAAATCAAAGAATGAAGTATTTGAGAACTTCAAAGAATGGAAGACAAGCGTGGAGACTGAGACATGAAAGAAGGTGAAGTGTCTTAGGACGGATAACGGATTAGAGTTCTGCAATACACAGATGGATACGTTGTGTAAGGAAGCAGGGATTAAAAGACACAGAACATGCATCTATACTCCGCAACAAAACGGAATATCAGAACGCATGAACCGTACGATTATGGAGAAGGCTAGGTGTATGTTGACAGAGGCAGGCTTAGAGGAGAAGTTCTGGGCGGAAGCGGCTTCCAGGCTGTCTACTTGATCAACCGATCTCCAGGAACGGCTATTAACTTCAAGTTACCAGAGGAGGTATGGTCTGGAACTAAAACAGATTTAAATCACCTAAGGAGGTTCGGGTGCACGGCTTATGTTCACGTTACTCAAACCAAAACTAGTCCTAGAGCAATGAAAGGATTTTTCGTGGGTTATCCAACAGGGACGAAGGGCTATCGAGTCTGGTTACCAGAAGAATTAAGATGTACGGTGAGCAGGAACGTGATCTTTAACGAAGAAGAGATGTTTAAAGACGTCGAAGAAATCAATGAGAAAAAAAAGAAAAAAAAAACGAAGACGGTGACGTTCAGTCCAGTGTTAGTTCAAGGACCTTCAAACTCAGCTATTGACGCAGATACAGAGGATACAGTTCAAGGTGGAGTTTCTCCCGCATCAGAAAACTCGAGAACTGAGTCCTAAAACTCGGAAAGTGAAGAAGAAGCTGTAGAAGCTGAACAAGAAAATCTGGATAATTATATTCTTGCTAGAGACAGAATCAGAAGAGAAGTGAAGAAGCCTTCTAGGTTTGATGATTCAGATTGCGTGGCTTATGCTCTAGCTACAGCAGAAGAAATAAATATGGATGAGCCTAAATCTTATTTGGAAGCAAGAAGGAGTAAGAGCTGGAAGTTATGGAGCAAAGGAATGCAAGAAGAGATGGATTCATTGGAGAAAAATCAGACTTGGAAATTGGTAGAAAAACCAGAGAAAAAGAAGATTATTGGCAGCAAGTGGGTTTTCAAGTTGAAAGAAGGCATTCCTGGAGTAGAGAAGCCGAGATACAAAGCTAGGTTAGTAGCTAAGGGGTTTTCACAAGTTGAAGGGATCGATTACACAGAGGTGTTTGCACCAGTCGTGAAGCACGTGTCGATCAGAATCATGCTGTCACTTGTTGCAAATCATGATCTGGAATTGGAGCAACTAGACGTGAAAACGGCTTTCCTATACGGAACACTGGACGAGGAAATTTACATGGCACAACCAGAAGGTTTCGTTGAGGAGGGAAAGGAAGATCAAGTTTGTCTGCTGTTAAAGTCCCTTTACAGATTAAAACAGTCACCAAGACAATGGAATAGGAGGTTTGACAGTTTCATGAAGAGACAGGGTTACTACAGGAGTGCCTACGATCCTTGTGTCTACATGAAAGGTTCAGACTTATCTCATATGGTTTATCTCTTGATCTATGTCGATGACATGCTTATAGCGTCTAAGGATTCTAAGGAGATTAAAAGAATCAAAGACAGCTTGAAGAGAAAGTTTGAGATGAAGGACCTTGGAGCAGCGTCGAGAATACTTGGGATGGATATTATTAGAGATCGGGAGAAAGGAACTCTAAAACTATCACAGGGAAAGTATCTACAGAAGGTGCTGGAAACGTTTAATATGACAGAGAGCAAAGCTGTGGTTACTCCTATCGGACCACAATTTAAGCTAAAGAGCTTGACACAAGAAGAAGAAGACGTGGAAGCAAGATTCATGAACGTGATACCGTATGCATCAGCGGTTGGAAGTTTAATGTATGCAATGGTGGGGTCTAGACCGGACTTATGTTTCGCAGTAGGCTTAATCAGTCGTTATATGAGCAAGCCAGGAAGACAACACTGGGAAACTGTTAAGTGGGTGATGAGATATCTTAAAGGAGCTCTAGATTCAGACCTATTGTTTACTAAAGGAGAAGATTTCAAAGTTCGAGGATTCTGTGATGCAGACTATGCTACTGATTTGGACAGAAGAAGATCCGTTACCGGATATGTGTTTCAAGTCGGAGGCAATACAATAAGCTGGAGGTCAGGTCTCCAACATATTGTTGCACTATCAACGACGGAATCGGAATATATGGCATTAGCCGAAGCTTTTAAAGAAGCATTATGGCTTAAGGGTTTTGTTGGGGAGTTGGGATTTGAGCAAGATGATGTGAGAGTGTTTTCAGATTCTCAGAGTGCTATACACTTAGCTAAGAATGGAGGGTTCCATGAACGGACTAAGCATATAGACACTAGACTACATTTTATCAGAGACGTAATTGAAGCTGGCGACGTTACGGTTCATAAGATTCATACATCTATCAATCCTGCGGATTTCCTAACTAAGTGTGTACCTGGAAAGAAGTTCGAGACATGTCTGGAGCTTCTTAAAGTCCTGCCGTAGTAGGTCTCGTGTGGCTGCAGGTGACAGTGCTGTCGAGTTGTTCACCTCGCGGAAAGGCCACAAAAGAAAGTATCAGTTTCAGGAAAAGTAAACTGATGGTTCGACAGGGAATCACAAAGCTTAAGATGAGTTCAGGAGATTACCTTATGATGGTTATAGACAGGAGTAGTCTATGCTAAGAACCTGCAAAATTATTCATACTAGTCAAAGAATATTTTATGCAGGATGAGAAGCTTCAACAGAAGCTGGAAAGATCATTATAAAATCAGAAGTTATACCTAAAGGTGTGTGGTTGCAGCAAAGGAAACAGCTACAACAAAACTGTAAACATAAGGCTATTAGTTTACAAGGATAAAGCTCTTGAAGGAATTAAAGAAACAATTCTATTTGGCTACCTAAACGGAAGTGACGATGGTGAAGAGACGTCAACGCCAACGCAAGCTACAACATTAAACAAGGACAAATGTTTAATTATTTAGCAAAGGAATCTTTCGTTACAGGTTTTCAAGGAGAGCTTATTACACGTATAAAGGAAGAAGAAAAGTCAAAGCAAAAGAAGATACCTTTTGACCATTTGACTAATCTGGTTTTGGTCCTTCAAAGGTGTCGTGAGGTGAGCAATAAGGTTTGTTTGCTACCGGGGAATCACGAGGAGTAAACGTCTCACTGGATTCATCAAGAGACAAGCTGGAAAAAAAAATTGAAATCAAAAGGTCAGAGCTTTGCTCAAAATGTCTAAGGAAGAAGACGAGGAGGAGCAAAACGAGACCTGAGATATCAATGGTGATGGCGGTGGAAGCAATCGCCGGTGAAGACAAGCGACGGTGAAGTCGGGGTCTTGTCTTGGTCACAGGGAATCGAAGAGGGAGAGAGGATACAACCAAGGCGGAAGAGAGAAGCACGGATCGGAGATAGCATGCAACTCCGGTGAAGACGGCGTCAAGGAACAGACGGTGTTCGGAGAGGACGATGCGGCAAGCTCGTCGAAGCTTCTGGTTTTCATTTCGCAGAGAGAGAGAGGAAGAGATAGAGAAGCGGAGAAGTCGAGAGAGCCCAAGAGCCAAGGTGGAGAATGTGAGACTTTGTGTCTCTTGGGCCTGCTGGTGGACTTCGGGTTTGGACCTGAAACAAGACATAAAAGACATTAGTCTAAGTCCAATTAGGAATATATTTCTCTGTCGGTTTGTAACATGATATTCCTTATACAACAAGGAATAACATGATCGACTCTAGTATATAAAGAGGTCTCTACTCTAGGTTGTAAGACATAACAAATACAGATCTCTCATAGAACACGCAACTAGTGCGAAGCTTGTAACCTATTTGATTCATAGTGATATTGAGTTTGTCTCCGGTTTGGAGAAGAACTCGGCAAACATATTTCCGTGTTTGAATCTTTGATTACAAGAGAGCCAAGATCGATTCTCTACATGTTTTATTTTTATTTTATCAAAAAATTGTATGCTTTAATTTATATATTTAATAATGTGATTGATAGAGCATATATAAATTATCATAAAATTAATATATGATTTATAATTTATTTATTTCGAAACAATAAAGATTAATTTGTATTTATAATATATAAATATATATTATTTTATGTTTTTATTACTAAACTATGGAATCTAATTAAATTATATTTTAATGTGAAATATCAAAAAATCTTCCAAACCGTTGACAACACTCCAACAGTTCAGCTTTGGATCAAACACACTCAACTCCTTCCCGGAACAATCACGATAGTACAGGACATCATCAACCACCACTCACACACCCTCGCACTCCTTAGAGTTTAACACATCGTTCAACTCCCACTTGCTTTCCTTCAGCATCAAGCATCATCATTGCCTTCCTCCACGCTTCCCACGACCCACTTTCATCCTCAAAATGACAAAATGAATCACCGATCAGGTAAACCTTCCCGTCGATGACACTAGCAACTTTACTAGGCATGCGCGTGCCGGAGATGGGCATGGGCTGCACCGCGTAAGTGGTTGTTTGCCACAAGATAAGACCTTAACTATTTCTGATTATCGTAGAGGGTAAATTCTGTTTTTTTTTCTTCAGAATCTAAAATATCTACTCAAAGGAAGAGGAATGATACGTAAACAATAGTGGAATGAGGCAGAGCCATTGTTCCAGCTCAGAAAACGTTTAAGAGTAAATATCACAAAGGCCTTATCTTCTTTGCCCTTAATATGAATGAACCATTGCTGCTTCAGACTTCAGTGCCGAACATGTGACGAGTAATGGGTTGGGCTTATAGTAAGACACAAACCCTAAACTACGAGACCTAGCTAGCTTGTCTCAAAAGTTTTTTGACTTTGGACTTTAGGATTGTAATAAAAACACTCAACTTAAATAAGAGCAACATTATTGGTAGAACTTAAAATTAAGTCCTTAGATTATTTAATGATTATTTTGATGTTAAGAGACATAGTTTAGGACAAACCCAAAAATGTAGATTATTGGTAGGACTTTTTGTTGTATCTTAGTAAATAATTTTTTTTATTTTGTATTATATCTTCTAGCAAGAGAAACATCTTGTGACACAAATATAGTTCAAGAATCAAAACAAAACTGAGACGTTCATTAAAATGAGACAGATATTGTTTATTTTTCATTGAGTCACAAAATTAGACATTAGAAGATCACATTTAGATAAAGCAAAGGAAAGTTGTTAGTACCTTTCCTTCGACCTGCATTCCCGTCAAATTCAAATTTGTCCACATCCCAAAACCAAGCCTTTTCCTTAGTTTCACAGCAAGTATGGCACTCATATCATATGCTGCTAGGAAATTAATTCCAAGCTCCGGTACCTGTATAAGCTCCACCATAAGTTCTGCTATAGATAATCAAAGGGGAGAGATCAAAGTATAATGTTCTATGAGGGGTTACCACTATACCAAGTGATCATCACCCTTGGATTGGCGAAGGACCCTAATATCAGTCAAGAGAGGCGGTTTTTTCCCATGTAAAGGTGCTGAATCACAGCTTTTTTCTGCATGTATACATGGTACAAGATGTCAATAACAACAATTGCTATGTGATTTTCATACTAAACCATTCGTAGAGCTGTTGAAGTACTATAATAAAGTGAAAAGCCAAAGAGATATAAAACCGACAAACCATTTCAAGAACAACCCATACTTTCAACAGAAAGATAAGAGCTTTAGAAGTTATAAGACCTTTTTTTCTCGACATTAAAACATGAAAAGATTCAACCTTTCCACCTAAGGAAAAACACAGAGTTTTATAAAATTACCCTTCTTTGATTAGCTTGCTTCCTCTCTTCAAACTGTAACTGTCTCTTCAATCTCATCACATACCGTTCATGAACCTAGACAAAACCAAAAGCAAACACTTCTTACTACCTAAAAGAAACACGAAATCAAACAAACAAACAAACAAACAAAAAAGGAGTAAGACCATACCAAGTAGAGATAAATGAGAGAGATGAAGTGGAAAAAGCCGTGAGATCGATCCAGCCAAGAGAGAAACCAAAGAAACAGCAACACAATCACTATATGATGGACTAGAAACGACTCCATCGTGTGTATCCTTTCTACGATAAAACAAAAACCCAGAAGAGAAGATTCACAAAGATTCAATCTTTTATTGTCTGATGATCAATCAAAACAATCGGATAAATCTCCCCCCTCGCCACCAATAAATCTCCCCCCTTGCCACCGAATTCCTGAATAAGATCATCGCGATTGCGGCACCACCGCCTTCGCCCCCGCCGCTCCCAGACACACCGGGGGAGATCAATCACAGACACCACCACCACCGCCTCTTGATTCGAATTCCTGAATCGAGTACTTCGTCTTCGTCTCCCCGGGATCGACAAAGCGTTGCTTGCAGGATCAAGCAGAGGAAAGAGAATGACCAAAAAACGAAACAGCAGTGGCATGCTGCCTCGTGGCAGGTAAGGACGCCTAAACTTGTATCTAAGCTAAGGACGTCCTTCGGTTAATTACACATTTTTTATTTATTTTTTGCCAAATAATGGCTTAGGACATTTCTTAGAAGCACCGATAATAGTGCTCTAACAAACACACGTTTCTATATAATAAAAAGACGCTCAACTTGTAAAAAGGAACATTTAAAGACTTTCAACTTCAACGCACGAAACGTTCAAGTCAAATAAACGACCACCGATTTGGTGGCACCGAAAGAGGGAGAGAAAGAAGTGGTTATGGTTTTCAACAGTGCGGTGGTTGTGGCTGTAGCAGACATCTCCACCGACACGTGGCAGTTGATGTGGAGGGTTCCGACGTCGCAGAGGATCAATACAAAGCACCTTAAGGACATGGCGTTTTGCTACCCGATGTATCAGTTGAATCGTCAGGCTCTCTGTTTATGGACTTTCATGTGCCTCCCTCCTGATGATTCCTTCTACTCCTATATTACGATATATGTTATATCGTATATTCTATGTTCTCAATAATGTATAGTTTCCTATTATCTAGTTAGAGATAAGTCTAGTTTCCTATTTATCAAAAGGAAGGTTTATGTTAAACCGTCATATAACGTTGTATATATACGATAGCTTGCATAGCTTAATAAACAAGGCAGTTTGATATCTTATTCTACATGGTATCAGAGCTAAGATCTCTTTAAAATTCACTTACAAAATTCTGGTTCTTGTTCAAAGTTTGAACAAATTGTTTCTCGTCAGTGACGATGTGTGTCGAAGGTTCTTGTGTCAAGAACACACCGGAGAAAAGCACGAATGATGTGGCTTCTCCTCCGTCCCCGTACGCCTTGTTTGGCTCCGATAATCCCGGAACTATGATCACTTCGGTAGTGTTGACCGGAGAGAACTATAACCAGTGGGCTAATGAGATGCGTAATGCCCTGCAGGCGAAGCGCAAGATCGGCTTAATCAACGGAACCTTGAAGAAACCTGGAGTTGACGACTCAAACTATGATAATTGGGGAGCTGTGAACTCCATGATTATTGGATGGATTTGGTCCTCCATTGATCCGAAGATAAAGGCGTCTTGTCGTTTGTGAATGAGGCTAGTCTCTTATGGTCAGATCTCAAAGAGCGTTTCTCAGTTGGGAACAAAGTCCGTGTTCATCAAATCAAAGCACAGTTAGCAGCTTGTCGTCAAGAAGGTCAAAGTGTGCTTGAGTACTACGGAAAGCTGTGCGTTCTGTGGGAAGAACTTGACGTCTATCGACCCCTTCCGATGTGTACCTGTGGTGTTGCCAAAGAAATCAGTAAGGAGAGGGACGACGACAAAGTCCACCAGTTTATTATGGGCCTCGATGATTCGAGGTTTGGAAGTCTCTGCACATCCCTAATCGGCATGGATCCCCTACCTTCGATAGCTCTCTCAGTATTTTCGTGAAATTGGCGTCATACATCAGACATCATGTGTTGGGACTCCTCAGCAGAATGGTCGGGTTGAACGTAAGCACCGACACATTCTTAACGTGTCACGTGCCTTACTGTTTCAAGCAAGCTTACCAGTAACCTTTTGGGGTGAAGCTGTTTTAACGGCAGCATATCTTATCAATCGGACGCCTACGTCGCTTCACAAGGGACGTTCACCTTTTGAGGTTCTTCATGGTTTTAAACCAGATTACACACAGTTACACATCGTGTAACAAGAAGCAAAGATAAGTTTGGTGAGAGAAGTCGTCTCTGCGTGTTCGTTGGATATCCCTTCGGGAAGAAGGGATATAAAGTGTATGATAGGGATCGTAACGAGTTTGTTATTTCTCGGGATGTTGTGTTTCGAGAGGATGTGTTCCCATATGCTACAGAGTCTGTACCAGCTCCAAAGTCGGCACCAACTGTCCCTATGGAAGGTAGCGCCGAAGACTGAAATTTTAACCTCCCTCCGGCTCCGGTGGACTTAGCTTTGAGGGGGAGCTCGTCTAGTGTATCTCCGGCTCCAGTGGGCTCGGTAGATAGGGGAGCTCGTCTGATGTTTCTCAGGCTCCGATGAACTCGGTCGATAAAGAGAGCATGCCTGTTGTCTCTCCTCCACCTAATTTATCCACTAACATCACCAGTGGTGGTGAGAATTCATCACATGTACTCGAAGAATGTGATGATACTGCTGCAGTAGTTACAACTGGAGCAGCTGATTTAACAGATGGTACAAGTGGTTTACGATCAGCAAACGAAGACCTCGGTCGTGGTAAACGACAACATGTTCCTTCCGTTAAGCTGAGAGACTTTGTTACCTACAATACGGCAGCAATAGATACAAGTAGTACCCATCACGCTCCCACCATCTTTGTTCCTCAGACCTCGTCTTCGGTCCAAGGTAACACACTCTACCCATTGACAAAATATGTTTCAGACTCTAACTTTTCTCCACAGCAGCAAGCTTTCCTAACTGCAATCACGGCTGATTTCGAACCTAAACACTTTAAGGAAGCTGTTGGGATTGATGTATGGGATGACTCTATGGTCGTCGAGATCGTTGCTCTCGAAGATCAACACACGTGGGATATCTGTGATCTCCCTCCCGGCAAGACTGCGCTTGGGAGTCAATGGGTTTATAAAATCAAGTATAATACAGATGGTACCATTAGACGATATAAGTCTCGAGTTGTTGTCATGGGAAATAACCAAGTAGAAGGAGAGGACTATAATGAAACTTTTGCTCCAGTGGTCAAGATGACGACCGTTCGCTTGTTTCTGCGACTGGTTGCAGCAAATCAATGGGAAGTTTTTCAGATGGATGTTAACAACGCTTTTCTACATGGCGATCTTGAAGAGGAAGTCTACATGAAACTCCCGCCCGGGTTTCGTCATTCTCATCCCAATAAAGTTTGTCGACTCAGAAAGTCCCTGTATGGGCTCAAGCAAGCTCCACGTTGTTGGTTTAAAAAGTTGTCTGATGTTTTACTTAAGTTCGGTTTTACTCAGTCTTATGATGACTACTCCTTGTTCTCATACATTCGCAAAGGCATCCAGCTGCATGTTCTGATTTATGTTGATGATTTGCTTATCAGTGGTAACAATAAACACATGGTTCAAAGATTCAAAGATTACCTCAGCAAGTGTTTTTCAATGAAAGATCTTGGTAAACTCAAGTACTTTCTTGGTATTGAGGTTAGTCGTGGGCCGGAAGGAATTTTTCTTTCTCAAAGAAAGTATGCCTTGGACATCATAGCTGAAACCGGAAATCTTGGTTGCAGACCGGCCGCTACTCCACTCGAACAGAACCATAACCTTGGTAGAGTTCAAAGTCCAGTCTTGGAGGATCCTCGCAAATACAGAAGGCTAGTTGGTCGCTTGCTCTATCTTGTTCACACCAGACCTGAGCTCAGTTATTCAGTTCATGTTTTGTCACAGTATATGCAGACTCCGATAGAAGCTCATTGGGATGCAGCTCAACGGGTTGTAAGGTTTTTAAAAGGTTCTCCTGGTCAAGGCATTATGTTAAGCTCATCTAAGGACATGACTTTAACACTTTACTGTGATTCCGATTGGTCTGGTTGTCCCTCCACTCGTCGTTCTCTCACTGCGTTTGTAACCATGCTTGGTGATTCACCTATTAGTTGGAAGACAAAGAAGCAGGATACAGTCTCTCATTCTTCCGCAGAAGCAGAATATCGCGCTATGTCTGATTCTCTCAAAGAAGTCAAATGGTTGCTTAAGTTGTTTCGAGAATTTGGTATCAAACAAACTCCTACTCGCTTCTTCTGTGACAGCAAAGCAGCAATTCATATTGCCACCAATCCTGTTTTTCATGAATGTACCAAGCATGTTGAGGATGATTGTCATGCCGTTCGAGATGCCGTCAAAGCTGGTCTCATTGTTCCTCATCACATTCGTACCAAAGAGCAGGTTGCGGACATTCTGACAAAGGCGTTGGGACGAGCTCAATTCACTACATTACTGTCCAAGTTGGACGTTTGTGATCTTCACGCTCCAACATGAGGGGGAGTATTACGATATATGTTATATCGTATATTCTATGTTCTCAATAATGTATAGTTTCCTATTATCTAGTTAAAGATAAGTCTAGTTTCCTATTTATCAAAAGGAAGATTTATGTTAAACCGTCATATAACGTTGTATATATACGATAACTTGCATAGCTTAATAAACAAGGCAGTTTGATATCTTATTCTACATCCTACACCTACGAATCTCAATCTGCTTCTTCTTCGTTTAGTGACTATCATAATCATTACTCCCATTCATATTGACATTTTGCTGACTTTTTAAATCCTTTCTATACCTTTTCTGAGCTGTATGATAAGGGGATGCCTCTGTTTCTTGAAACTGTTACAATCTTTTTCTTGTTTTTTTTTCTCCAGACACTGTAAATTGTTACACTTGGATATGCAAAATACAAAAAAAAAACAGATATGCAAGACTAATAATTTATATATTTGCTGGAATTATAGACGTGAGATTTGTGTTTTTTCCCCAAGACCATTGATTCAGAGGGACTCTCAAAAGACTAATAATTTATATATTTGTTGGATTTTTTTTATTTTTTTTACTTTTGCTCATTCTTTAGTTAGGCAATGATACATGCATAAATATCACATATATGAATGAAAAACAAAATTATTATATATGATTTAATTTGGTAAACTATATTTTTATATATTAAATTAATAATCTATTAAAATGACTCCCCACATACTCTTTAAATTTTTCGGATTTTCAGTATTCACTAGGTCCGTGATTGCCGCACAGATAGTGTATAACGAATTTTCGAACAGAAAATTCAGATTTATTATAAATTTCTAATTTAAAATTAATTGGTGATAAGTGAATTGGTCCTAACTATTTATATACTATTTAAGGTTCATTTAAACTTTCGATGTGAGATACCTTATCCCTAGTATTAATACTTTCCAGAAAGTTTGATATTTTACAGAGATGCAAGGCTATTCTAAATCAGATCACAGCTTCTGGTTTCTGTATCTATTTTTGATGAATCAGTAATACCACAGGCTATGAGATCTTCCATATGGGCCGGTTTCAATTGATTGTGTTTAGACTTTAGCCCAACATGTTTGAAAATTTTAAATGTAAGTTAGAGCATGAAGGATGTTTGTCCAGATATGATATTTGCCTCTTTTATTTTGTTAAGAGTTTACATTTTTTGGTCAGTACTTTGATTTCGTTTAGATAATTTTTTTTTAAACACACATTTTCTTCGTGGTGTAAAATAGAAATGTAATAATCACCCAATGCATGATTTTTTGTGTGAAATAACAAAAATATATAAACATATGCTTGACATTTTGTGTCAAAGATAGTAACAAGTCAAAATTGGATTCAAAAGCTCCATCTTTTGCATAAGTGTCTGTGATTCACCAGGAAAAAGAAGATGAAGATAAAAGTCACATGTCTCAACAGTCTTTCCCCGAAGACAAAAGCTTACATCCATTCACATGATCATGTCCAATCATGTTATACATACATCTTGACTGTGTCTTTACATATAGAAACACAAATCTTTTAATAATACACATGTATGCATATAGCTTTCCAATTCTTTGAAATCTGTGCTTGGTACTCAGGTGAATTTGTTAAATAGGAAACTAAATTAAACTCTTAATTTATTAAGTTAATATTTCCATTTTCATATTATTAAGTTATTTAATTAAGTTCTAATATTCAATAGGAAACTAAATTAAACTCTTAAAATCAATATAGGTTAAGAAAGTATATTATCAGTATTTAGGAGTTTCTTATTCAAAATATTCTCCTCGCATATTATTTTTAAAAATTATTAAAACCTAAAAACCAATTGAAATGCTCTACAAACCACAGATGATGACACTTTATGTAATAAACCTTTTACCCATCATTTCAAATATTTCCGTTTTTCGTGAACTATTTTCTCGACAATTTATACACATAAAAAGAGAATCTTGATTTGTTGATAGTTTATAAAGTTTGCATAATGAATGCAATAATGGAATGGTCTAAGGAAAAACTCTAAAAAAGAGTATAAAGCTTGTGGTTCCACCTTCTTTCTCATGCATGCATTAATCAGACCCGTCCCACCCTTAAGGCACATAAAGCATGTGCTTTAGGCCACGAATTTATATAGTAATTTTAGGGCCACACTTGGAAATGTAAATATTAATATAAGGAAGTAGTTTCACCTAGTGTGGCCCTTTTGTAAAGGGTGTAAAACATTGCATCCCACAATTCAGTTATCGTCGATCATAGTATATGAAGTATTATTCTTTCTTTTTTTTTTTTTTGAACATTAAGTATTATTCTTTTTGCTATTTTTTGTTTATTAGATATCTTTTTTAGCTGTTTTTCTTATTATATTTTTATTAAAAAAAACATTATCATGTTTACCACTTAGTTATTAAAACCCTATCTTAAATAATTTGATATTATTAATTATATTGGTTATTTTTAACCTTCTCATTTTAAATTTTTATTGTTTGCATCATACCTTATATAATTTTAAGAATTTTTGTAATGTTTTTAGTAACTGAGAACATCATAGTAGCAATGAAAACCCATAGCAGTGTAGTATTTTCTTATATAAGTTTAAATATCCAATATAAATTTATCAAAGTGAAGTCGATTATATGTGTTTAAATATAGGATATAATAATGCTATTTTGCATTTTAAAAGTAAACAAAAGTGTATTATGATATGTAATTCATAAGTGAAGTTAAGTAATAAAAACATAAGGCCACACAAATTTAGTTTGCTTTAAGCCTCTCAATTATTAGGGACGGCACTGGCATTAATCAACAAATCTTTTATAATTCATCATATGCTACTCTTTTCATCATATCCTATCCCCAAAAAAAACGGGATAATGGTTTGAAAAGCCACTACAAGAAAACACGGGTTTAGCGACGAAAGTTAGCGACGAAATAATTTCCTCATAAAATTACGAGGCCTTTACGAGGAAGTTACGTGAAAAGACAATAAACACGTTATTTCGTCGTTAATTAACGACGAAAGAGTTTCGTCGTAAACCAAACGTAAAGGAACGTCGTTTTTACGAGGAAACAACATTTCGTCGTAATGAACACGTAATAATTAACGTGTTATTAACGAGGAAAATATTTACGTGGTTTTTGCGAGTGTCACCTAATTTTAGGTGACACACGTTTTTTATCTTGTCTAACTACCCATATTTCGTCGTTAATTCGTAGTAAAATCTCACCTACCAATTTCGAATTTTCCTATAAATATGTCATTTGAGGAACATTTGAAACACACCACATGCAAAAAAAAAAAAATCTAAAAACGTGAAAAAAAAATGTCTGGTGATGGAAATTATTTAGAGTTGCGGAGATGGATGTACATGCATAGAGATGCTAACGGGAGAGTGACGAAAGAGTATTTGGAAGGACTAGAGACATTTATGCATCAAGCAGATTCTACACCGCTCGCCCAAGAAAGCGGTAAGATGTTTTGTCCTTGTCGAAAATGCAACAACTCAAAACTGGCAACTCGTGAAAATGTTTGGAAGCATTTAATAAATAGAGGTTTCATGCCAAATTACTATATCTGGTTTCAACATGGAGAAGGTTATAATTATGAGAATGAAGCTAGTAGTAGTAATAGCAATTTTCAGAATGAACCGGTTGATCATTTGCATAATCAACATAGATACCATCAGGAGGAGCAGATGGTAGATAATTATGATAGGGTTCATGATATGGTAGCTGATGCATTTGTTGCTCATGATGATGATGAAGTTGAAGAACCTAACATAGATGCAAAAAAGTTTTATGAAATGTTAGATGCTGCGAATCAGCCACTTTACAGTGGTTGTAGAGAAGGTCTCTCTAAATTGTCGTTGGCTGCTAGAATGATGAGTATTAAAACTGATCATAATCTACCTGAAAGTTGCATGAATGCATGGACAAACTTGTTTAAAGAGTATTTGCCGGAAGACAATGTCTCTGCTGATTCTTATTATGAGATTCAGAAACTAGTTTATAGTCTGGGGTTGCCTTCTGAGATGATAGACGTTTGCATCGACAACTGCATGCTCTACTGGGGAGATGATGAGAAGTTAGAAGAGTGTCGATTCTGCAAGAAGCCACGATTCAAACCGCAAGGACGAGGACGTAATAGGGTACCGTACCAAAGGATGTGGTACCTACCAATTACCGACAGATTGAAAAGATTGTACCAATCTGAGGAGACTGCTGGAAAAATGAGATGGCATGCCGAGCATACTCAGACGGATGGTGAGATGACTCATCCATCAGATGCAAGAGCTTGGAAACATTTTAACAAAATATATCCACAATTCTCTAGCAATAGCCGAAATGTGTATATGGGATTATGCACGAACGGATTTAGTCCCTTCGGTATGTCAGGGAGACAATATTCATTGTGGCCAGTCTTTATGACGCCATACAACCTGCCTCCAGATATGTGCATGCAACGGGAGTTTCTGTTCTTGACCATATTAATACCTGGTCCGAACCATCCAAAAAGGTCTCTGGATGTCTTTCTACAGCCACTGATAAAAGAGTTGAAAGATTTGTGGTCAACAGGGGTGAGGACGTACGACTGCTCAACGAAGACAAATTTTACGATGCGAGCGATGCTTTTGTGGACCATAAGTGACTTTCCTGCTTATGGGATGTTGTCTGGGTGGACTACACATGGGAGATTATCTTGTCCATATTGTAATGGAACGACAGATGCATTTCAGCTGAAGAACGGTAGGAAGACAAGTTGGTTCGATTGTCACCGGCGATTTCTTCCCATTAACCATCCTTATCGAAGAAACAGGAAATTGTTTAGGCAGAAAAGGGTTGTGAGAGACACTCCTCCTCCGTATTTAACTGGAGAACAAATTGAACAGCAAATCGATTACTACGGAGCTCAAGAAACAGTTCGTTGTGGTGGTAATTGGCATGTTCCCGGTAATATGTCTGATTATTATGGAGTTCAGCACAACTGGCATAAGAAGAGTATATTTTGGGAGTTGCCGTATTGGAAGGATCTTCTTTTGCGCCACAACCTAGATGTGATGCATATTGAGAAGAATTTTTTTGAGAACATCATGAATACAATATTGAATGTTCCAGGGAAGACAAAAGACAATCAAAAATCGAGGTTGGACTTGCCTGATATTTGCTCAAGACCCGAGTTACATATAAAAAGCAATGGACAAGTTCCTGTACCGGTATTCAGATTGTCTTCAGAACAAAAGTCGGTCTTGTTCAACTGGGTTGCATCAGCAGTG